>NC_086453.1:205913076-205915576 GCF_028390025.1 Pseudophryne corroboree | reverse complement strand
CTAGGGCGTCCAGAAACCTTTCTCTGTACCAGCCTCTGATACATATTATGCCCTGGTTATATAGCTGTATAAGCTAGTCCAGTGCAGTATTATTGTTAGTAATAACCTCTGCATTGTACAGACTGTGACTATTTGTGTGTGCATTTCGTGTCTTTCACTCAACCTGCTATCCCTATATTCTATAACCTGAGGGGGCTTGGTGCGTCAGGTTTTATCTAATATAGGATTTTTACAAAGATATACTGTATTACGTATTTTTCTCTGTGATTTAGTCACCATATCTCTCCTTTATCTCTGCTGATGCTGACTACACTGCGCAGGGGTTTGGGCTAGAGGTATTGTGCTGCTGACAAATTGTACTGTGTTGTTCTAGGAATTATTAGTGTAAGCCACTAGTGGGCTTATCACTAAAAGAAAGGCTTAGTGTGTGGCGCACTCTTTTGAAATGATTGTAAGTATTAAAACTTAACTTTTATTCATATTATTTAAGATAAATGTCTATTATCAGGCATAATAAGCCATCTGATAGCCTGAGAGTACTAAATTATAACATTATTGCCCGTGGGATTGAAACATTCAAAATAATGTCTCTATCCCTCAAATCAAGGACAAAAAAAAGAAAAAAGAAATTATTATTTCCTAAAAATAAAAAAGTGAAAAATTTAGAAAATAGATTATGCTAAGTGATATATTATTAAAATTGCTAGGCGCTAATAAGCTACCATTGTGCTCAATTGCGGAGACTGGATGTATTCGGTAACTTGATACTATTTTGTCATTAATTGATCTCTAGGAAATAAACTGCAACTAAGGTTATAGAGTGCCTGTCCGAGGTGAGAGTTCCTCTGTTACTCCAAAGGTTAAGTGAAAAAAGGGGGAAAGGAGTACCGTGAGGGATATTCCCCGATGTTGCTAATCCTAAACCTGTGAACAAGCTAGATGTGAAACGTACGTCATCAATCTGCGGGACGTGGACGTGTACTGCTCACGGAGGTGCGGGAATTACACCCGACCCGGCGTCCAGCTCCCGTAGCGGCTCGTTGCAAAATGACGGAGACCTAACTCCACTAAGGACACAGGCACATACAGTGTGCGGGAGTGCGGGAATGATACCCGACCTCAGAAGTGAATCTGTAAATTGACGGAGGCTCTGTTTTTCTCTCGCACAAGCACACCAGATGTGACATCTATAAGGTATTTCAGGGCTGCCCTCTCATCCACTGTTTGACGTTTGCGGCCCCCCTGCAATGCTCATATGCAACAGGGGAGGGGTGATGTAAAATGTGGACAGCAGAAGCAGCTCGCACTGCTCTCTCCCTCCAGTCCTTAGGTGTACGGCTCTTCCCTGCTCTCATTGTATCCATTCACTGCCCATTGTGGCACATGGAACAACAGCAGAAAGGGAATCCGTTTCCCCACACCTAGGATTCTGTTTTACCTCTCAGATGATATACTCTTAAGGTGATTCCAACTTTGACATGTTGAATGCAATTTATGACAATTCTACATAGATTTACTTGCAATTTCAGCTATATATCATAATACACCATGTCAGTCTTTGAGTTCCCAAAAGGGACATTTGTACATAGAGATATCATTATTTGAGGGAGGTGTATACACCTTGGATTAAACAAACCATTATACCATTCTTTTGGTTTGGGAGATAATATTTAAAACCTCTTGTCTTAAATCTTGTGTGCCTGTGCATAATAGGCACAACACACTAACCAGGGAACAAGTAACTCTGGTGTGCCTATATACAATAGTCTCGATATATCAAATAATATTTTGTAATGGACATTAACTTTACAGAGTCCACTTGACTATTTTTTAGTGCCTTATGTTCCGGGGGGAAGAATTCCTTTGTTTATATGTGATTTTTCTGAGACAAACTTTAATTTGAAAAATAATTTTATAAATACTATTATAGAGTGGATTACTTGCTCAATTTCTGTGAAATCTTAAGGATTTACGGTCCTTTTTTTTTCTTTGAGAGGATTGATAGTGGCTACTTTGTCCATATATACACCTTATCAGAGCCGGCGCTACCCGCTCAGCAGCTCCTGCAAAGCAGGGAGGCGCTGGTCGGAAGAGGCGCTCTCCCTGCTCTGCTGTTGCTGCTGGCTAATGGTTGCCGCTGCGTCTGTCACACTGTATGACAGACGCAGGCAACGTGAAGCGCGGCTCCGGCTCCCTCCCTCCTGTTTCCACCACCTCTGACCTCCTCATGGCCGTGGCTAGGGGGGCATGTCACCTGGGCGCCGATCCCCCCTAATGCTCCCCTCCCTGTGCAGCAGCCGTCGGGATGAAACTGAACATAAACTACATCTCCCAGCAGCCCTTGCTGCCGGGAGCTGTAATTTACTTTCAGTTTCATTTTTACAGTTATCCGTTTAACAAGATTGAGGGGGCAGAGGCAGGGGACAAGTTACCAAAGCCTTTCCCCACCCCTTCTTCACCCCACTCAGAGCCAGATTAAGGATGGGGCCCCGGGGGACTC